>NC_134570.1:17925000-17952500 GCF_050947875.1 Dermacentor variabilis | reverse complement strand
TGTGTGTGTGTGTGTGTGTGTGTGTGTGTGTGGTGTGTGTGCGCGTGTGTGTGTGTGTGTGTGTGTGTGTGTGTGTGTGTGTGTGTGTGTGTGTGTGTGTGTGCGTGCGTGCGTGTGTGCGTGCGTGCGTGCGTGCGTGCGCGTGTGTGTGTGTGTGTGTGTGTGTGTGTGTGTGTGTGTGTGTGTGTGTGTGTGTGTGTGTGTGTGTGTGTGTGTGTGTGATACGTCGGGAAATGTCTGAAATATTTAGTGCGGCCTGGATTCCAGCTGACAATCAATGCACTATCTTGGACAGTTCAAACGCACACGGTTTAGGGCTAACTATACAACGCTCTCTTTCATTTCCTTTTTCGCCAATAAGTGTAACGTCCGCGGAATCATATAACATTTTTGGCGACATGGACAAGTAGCGGTGCGAGATCGTTTTCTCGAGTTATTGCTTACGAAGCGTGTTCTACTTTATAGTTTCTTGTACGCGTTCACGATGCACGGCGCTGTGGACATACTGCGCATCTAATCGTCTAACTACGCATGCCATCTTATTGCCTCCAGAAAACAAGCAACCATCGCACATACTATTTTAATTGTTAGAGCTGTTACACTGCACGGCCAAGTTGTATTGTGTTGCATAAATATAACCATCGAGGAAATGAATCGAGGAAATGAATGGGGCACGTCTCGAGAAGAATGCTGTGCCAAACGTATCGCACACGTTCCATAATACATCCGCATATGGCCGGACGCATCACCTTTGCGTGCTATCAAGGCTCGACGCTTATCACCGTCGGCGGTGAGTCATGCCGCCATATACAAATACGATAATATCGCACTTGTCACAGCGTGTCAGAGATCACAAAAAGCTCAAAAGGAAGCACTCCGCAGCAGTCACTTTGGGAACTTGTGACGTGATGATTATTCGCATTCATATACCTGGGCGATTATTTCTCTAGCGTGAACCTAATCATTCCTTACAGAAAGCACAGCTTTTCCAGTTGCCTCATGTAGTTACCACCCAGCGCTGAGGTGCGTTTGCCTCGGACTTCCACGGAGTGCCTCAACAGCAGGAACCCTCATAATGGCTAAAGGCCATCCGATCACGACTTAAGTTCCCACTGACACGCTTAGGGCCCATATTCATCCCGTTTCACGGATGCAATCAAGCTTTCCTGCCTGCCTACCTGCCAGAATGACGACGATGCAGGCGTCATTCTCCAACGTGGTCATCATTCATCGTGCCTCCCTAAGATCGGGCTTCACACCCTCGGCACGTTCACACTCAGCTTTGTGGCGTTTAAACTAATCTCAAGTGCGCCTTTCCGTACGAGGGATAAGAAGGAATACTGACCTCCCTACCATGGCCTTGAAGCAAGCAGCTCTGAATTCTCTGGAGCTCTGGAGCAAGCGCTCACTCTGTTCTCCGTTCCTTTTCATTACCCCTTCCACCTTCCTTCTTGCTCTTTCTGAGCTGCGCTACAAGCCTAAAAAAGCTCTGGATTGTTTGCGCACTATCTACTATGACCGAGTCCACATATATACGGATGCCTCCTCCACGCAGACCAGCTCCACCGGCGCAATGGTTACGCCATCACGATCAATATGCATCAGGTACAAGATTTATCATGTCACAACATCGACCGGTTCGGATCTGGTTGCCCTCTGAGGTGCGGTTTATTTTATTAACGACCAACCGGCTACACTGTAGGCAATATTCTGTAATTCCAAGGCGACTCTACAACGTCTTTTGTCAGCACTTAGTCGCGGGTCCTGTGAACAACTCGTGTCGGAGATACGAGAAATACACCATCATATGATCACGAAGGGACACGACGTCGAGTTTCAGTGGCTGCCGGGTTATTGCGGTTTCTCTGGCAACGACCTCGCCGATGAAGCTGCTAGGAAACCGCACGAAGGAGCAACCCTTGTTTCTGAACCTTTATCGAGGACTGACGCAGCCCAACACTTAAGGAAGTTAGCGCACCGTATGACATTGGAGAAGTGGCACACACCTGATTTCACTCAGCAACAATTGCATTCCCTTGACCCATCTATGCAACTGCCGCTGTTACCTGGGCTTCCACGAAATGAGGAAACAATGCTGTGCCGCCTACGCTCGGGCGTCGCATTCACCAATGCATATATGTGTTTGACTGGAATGGCTGATAGCGCCGAATGCAATACCCGTGGCGTCGAGGAGATTATAGAACATCTACAGTGCCCCCGCCCATCTTTTGAAAGTGAAAGACATGATATCTGCATAGCTCTAAAGTTAGATATAAAATCATTCACCTTGAACAAGATGGTGGGACCATGGCCTTGCATGTCGCAGCGATTTTTGAAAGCTACCGGATCGAGCGACTGTCTGTGATCCGGACTTAGTGACTTTCAGTGATATAGAGCAGGAAACTGCGACCACGTCGGCGATATGCACAGTGCATGGACTTTCTCTTCTCCTGTTAAATCCCCCTTCTCCCCCCCCCCCCCCCCAATGTATAGTAGCCAACCGGGCTCAGTCTTGGTTAACTTCCCTGCCTTTCATTTATCATTTTCTTTCTCTCTCTGTCTTTCTGAGAACTGAGGTTTGAGTCATTTGGGACATAAAATTGCACATTCATGGAAGTCGTATATTCTAAATCAGCATTTGAGCTGCAATCGTGGCGCACCTCACCTGGAAACTTGGCAGTACATACGTGCGGTCCTTCGTTTTAGGGAAAAACCTGATAACGCGCGATTATCGCACCCCGAACAAAATTTGTGAAAATTGGTGCATTGCGCGCATTTCCCGCACGCCGCATATACATGTAAATGGCGCTAATGCACTAGGAAGCGAATTAACGCAGCGCTGACGCTGTTCTACATTGCGTATGGTCGATGTGATGTAGAGATGATATTTACCTAAATACATTACGTTCAAAGGAGGGTGGCTCATTTGTTTAGTGGGTATTCCATTATTTTTTGTGGAACAGCGTATAAATCAGAAACCAGTAAAACCGGACGAGAACAGAAAAAGACTAAAGGCCTGAGAGGTATACCCTTTCCCTCCTTCTTTTTCTAGGATGGACGCCGAGATGTTCCCATTACATTTGATTACTTACGTCAAAGAGGACTTGTAGGATAAGGAAAAGCATGAAACCTCCTGCGAAGCATGACCCCGTGCAGTACTTTCCGCATATTTCGTAAAAAGAGTGCGAAGAACAACGCAAAGAAAGGATCGCCAACCCGTGTTTAGCTGTTGTTGCTGGTAATATGGTTACATTTTAATATAGTAATGATAATTTGTAGAGATGAGCATGTAACTTGATTCGCGAGCATTTCTCTTTGCCCTTACATGTTCCTGTGAGTGATTTCGCTTGTTCGAATAAAACGATTGTATACAAAAGAGGAAGATTGCTTATGTTAATCTTTTGTGAAAGTTGCCAGAAAGATCCGCAACTTTGCATAATTAATTCCATTGGCAGTTATTCATAATCAAGTATACGTATACCCCTGTGCCCTGAACTCACTGCGAGGATTAACAATAATTTTTAGTGTAATGCGCAAACTCGCTTTCTGTTCTTATTCCTAAATGGCGAAGACGAATGTTAGGAAACGTACCTGGTATAGGTTGCGTCATCATCAGTATATGTAGTCAGGGAAAATATATAAATATCCCAATTCATTGAGCCTGAGACTGACGACGTAATGAGGTACGGTCAGAGGTAAATTGGCCACGATGAAACGAATATGGGTTTCGGTGCGTAAGACGACAAGAAGTCGGCCAGTGAAGAACGATAAAACTGTTTCGAGAAAACATCGAGGCTGATATGCTACGGGAAAATCAATGTACAAATAGCCGGAGAGCGGAAGAAAGTCATCAAAATAATGGCACCATGTAACTATACAGTGGAGCACTATGAATGGAATAACCGGGTTCCTGAAAAGCTAGACGATGCATGCCGCCACAGACTGATAACGCTCTGTTCAGTGACGAATTGGTCGACTCAAATAGAACAAACTAAACCTTTGAGCCAGTTTTTTCCTATTCGTTCTTTATGCGCTAGTACGTGCGTTTGCGTGGCTTTGTCTTCTCTCCTTCTCCTTTCCCGCCAATGTACACAGATCCACGCGTGTAGTACAAGTAAATATACAGCATGCCACAGTTGAAGCCGTTCAAGCATTCGCAAACAAACATCTCTCCATGTTGACCCTAAGGACAAAGGTGCCCCAAAGGACTTCCGGTGAAGAACTTCCGTTAGTCGTCTTGTTGTCGTGCCTCTCCACCCCGACAACCCGTGCTCAGCCCAGCTAATGCTGTGCGACTGCCTGAAGCATGCTAACTGGGCGTAGCGATGATTTAAGTGTGTCAGTGTTCAGCAAGTTGCATTAAAGCTATATTTCCTAGCCGTGAGAAAGCTTTCATTTCTACAGCTTACAGTTCAGCCAGAGTTTCTACATTTGCAGAAAAGCCGCTTCGTGCGTGCCTTTTCCTCAAAATGGCTCGGCCCTGTAAAGGCGTCGCCATTGTTGCCCGACTCGCACGCGCTCGACGCTGTAAAACCCGACAACTTGTAGTGGCACCCAAGTATGAGTCAACTAGGGAAGAACGTGTGCCAATACAATTCGTGAACGTACGAGAACCTGACAGCATGCGCCACAAGCTTGGCTATTCTGCCGAATAATTATTTAAGGGACGTCAAATAAACGCCGCTCTATGTTCGCTATTTCCGCAAGCAAAACGCGACTTACCGATTGTTACGTATACTACACGTCTGTTTATGTGAGGCAGTAAAATCTATATCTTGTACCTTGCAGTTTCGAAGACGTTACCCAATATTCTCTATTTAGTAGCGGATTCCTCCCACCCCCCTACTTTTCATGATGTGAACTGTCTGGATCTGAACACCCTGTATACCCATCATGTTGCACACAACGCATGTTGGCACCAATGATGCGAGCTCGATACACTAAATGCTTGGACGAAACCAACAGCGTGTTAAATAAGTTGAAAGCCATGGCAGGACTGCGCATCTGCAAAACGATCGCAACCGCGTTTAAAATTCCAGCAGCGCAGCATACCTGCCGTGCCACCAGCGAAGATGGTATAGAGTTAACCGCTTACAGTACGAGAGAGTGGCGTTTGCACACTAGCGCGTCCACACTACGTAAATCAAATATGTCAGCGTCACCAATATTCCTTTCCGAGCTTAAGAAGGCAGCGTACGTCGTAGTTCCGCGGGTTAAACTAAAATTTGTAAGAGCAGGGTTCGGAAGAGCAGCGCTGCCCACCACCATACATCACGTCACAGTCTGCAGCGCGCGTGTCTGCAGAGGCCAGGCGAGGACGGCGACAGCTTCACCACTGTAGGGCGATCCGGATGGCACGTATCGGCCGGCGCACACATTGTAATCCCAACAGCACACACACGTTGTCGCACTGCCGCTCCCTGTGCACACTCGACGGCCGCACTGCTGAGAGCCTGCGTGGCTGAACGTCTCGCGGACGGCGGAGTCCGGAGGCGCGGCGACATCCTGCAGCGAGGACGCCGGTCTCCGCGTCCGAGGCAAACACTCCCGAAGTGTTCGCGGGAAGGCGTCGGCGGCCCGGTTTTCCGCCGACATTGTGTTCCAGCGACTACTCGTAATCCTCGGGGAAGCACTGGAGGGGGTCGCGAAGTGCGCCTCGCTTGTTTGCAGATGTCCGTCACATCCCTCGCTGTCCGGTGCCACACACACGCACTCACGGAATGCAGGGGCCCACATCCCGCGTACTGTCTGTAACAGGAGCAGGCGCTTGCCAGCAG
The DNA here is from genome assembly GCF_050947875.1 of Dermacentor variabilis. Taxonomy (NCBI): domain Eukaryota; kingdom Metazoa; phylum Arthropoda; class Arachnida; order Ixodida; family Ixodidae; genus Dermacentor; species Dermacentor variabilis. The sequence continues at coordinate 17,946,723 of NC_134570.1, read as the reverse complement.
TGCACCCGTGCTCACCGTCGAGCAAGGCGAGTCGCTATAAGGCACGATATATAGCAGCGCGCATTGCACTATACGCACGATGGTTGCCTTTCGAGCAACAGAAGCGCTCTTCTGGCCTGCCTTATCATGAAAGCAAATGCTCTCAACAAAATCGTCACAGTGCGTCTTTTTCGTGTGTTCTGATGTTGAATTAAAACATCAATGAAGCAAACACTGTGGGTGAAACAATTAGCAGGAAAGAAATAAAGATGATCACTTTGCACGCTGTAGGAATTATATGAATGTGCTGTAGATGACTCCTGGCTTGAAAAACGCCGAGGAAGCCACATACAGTAACATAGTGAGTGAGGCTCAGACAGTGACAGAATGTAAATGAATATGCAGGGTTGATACTTAGAACAGATTGTAATTTCCAGTGGTGCTTTGTGTGCTCATCGGGCATAAGCGGGGTACGTAATCCACTGGTCTCAGCCCCGAAAGTCGTAGCACACAGCCGGCTAGCTGAGGTGAGTAAAACGGCAGAAGGTAAGCGGCTTACACGAGACTCAGGGTCGAACTACACCGTTTTCTCCTTATAGCACACCTGTCGGACTTCTGTCTCCTATTTTTAGCTCAAACTATCTGTGCTGCTTGAGCGTTATTCTTTCTTTGTGTGTGTGTGTGTGTGTCCTTATCACGTAGCGCTGGCAGGCGCGTCGGAATCGCTTGCCGCTGTACTGATAGAATCCGGCAGCTCGCATGCAGTGTTCAAAATCTCTCCGGCAACATGGTGCACCGGTGCATCGCGATTTCCCGCCGAACCGTAGAGCCCGAGGGAAGCGGGTACAGAGAAAGGGGGGGCAGGGGAGCCCCGTACTCACTCGTGGGTTCCATACCGGCCCGCGTCCCGCGCCGAATCCCCGGCTGCGCGGCCGCGGATGCGCGCCGACGGCCCCCGACGCCTCATCCCCCCCGCGCCCCCTTCGGAAAGTGGGCGGAGCATCGTCGAAGGCGGAGCGGCACCCCGCCTTCTTCTTCTTTGACGCACTGCGGCAACGCACTGCGGCCCTAGCCGTGGGGGGGCTGATATCGAGCAGCTTTCAGCGATGTTCCTCGCGCCCGTTTTAGTGGGAAGTGTATGTGCGCGTGTGTGTTACGCGGAAAGCGTTGATGCCAGCCTTTGGAGCGTCGGAGGTGCTTCGCGCAGCCGCGCCGGGAACGAGAAGGAGGACGATCAGCGGCGAGCGACTCCGCCCGGCGCAGCCTCTCCCGGGACCAGACGTGCTGCGCATTCTTGACGGCGCAGTAGAGAACGCCGAGGCGAATCTCGGTGTCAGCTGCTGGGAGATGGGTGGGACGGTTGGAGGAAGGCCGGATTAAATCGAGAACCGCCGCTCCGGCACCCCTCGCTTACCCTCCGAGCTCCCCTCTCCGCCGGTAGGGTGCCCACGTCGGGAGGAGGCGCGGCGACATTGCTGGGCCTACGGATACGGCCTTCTCTGTTCGGATAGTCTGTGGCAAGGTCTGCCGTGTCTCCCATACTGACAGCGCTTCACCAATGTGCCACACACGCTAGCGCTCTCGTGGCAGCGCACAACTCGTGGGGCGCTTGCCCTTGACTGCGAAAGCAGGCTGCCTTGCTCCACTCTTGAGACAGGAATAACTGAAGAACATTGATTGATTGATTCATTCACTTTTATTTCGTCTCATACAGCTGTAGCCCATATAGCGGTTAAGTATAGTACACACGAGAGTTAACCTGTTGTTCGTTTAACAAAATATGATTCCCTTATAATAAAAAAGAACAGCATCAAAATAGGGGGGCCTTGTCTGATCGCGATCGATTTCGTTTTCCAGTTCATTCACCAGTGGTTCGGAGACGGACATACGACCGCTACAGTCAGCATCAGTTGCTCGGCACGACGGATTATAAGACTAATGGACGATGAAACAATATCGTTACAGAATACGCACCCAGATTCAATTGCGGAAGCACTGCATCTTGGTAAACAAAAACGAGTAGTGAAGGCAAAAATAGCAGACGTCTCTACGTTGACAACTTACAACAATCTTTGCAAAGCGCCTTCGGAAAACTTCGCCACGTGTGAGAAAATCACCTGCCGAAAAAAATTCCTGCGAATAGAGCTACACCTAGCACCACCGCTCGCCCTCCCTCCACCCTTTTTCTTCTTTCTTTTTTTTCCCCAAATGCGACGCATGCGAAAATATCGCCGCGTGCGAAGCGCGTGTATACCAATATCTTCGGCCTATAAGCCAGTATACACGAAGAAATACCGTGATTACAAACGAGTACGTGTGCATAGACGCATCGACTAATTAAGGAACCGTCAAAAGTAGACAAATATACAGTGTAAAGGAGAGGAACTGAAGGAATATATGAAAGAGGGAACTATGAGTAGGAAACAGCGGTAATCAATCGGAGTTGTTCCACATAACGACAGGTAATTCGTGATCAGTTAATCCGAGTCAACGAATACCCATTCGCGAACTGTAAGTAGTGAACTGCAGTCCTGGTACATGTGTCATGTACTGCCTTTCCCCTGCTTTTATTTTTCATTATTTTTTTTTTTTTTTTTGCTTACAGTGTGTCGTGTCAACAAAATTGTATTTTTCACTCCTCTCAAGAAAATAAATATTTGTATTTGCCTTGCTCCCGACAAACAATTCGTATGTAGAATTCCTAAAGGCGAGGCATTCTTACTGAATGACTGGAAATTATTGAGCAGCAGTATAGTCTGTCCCGTGCGTTCGTTCAGAACCAGGTACCTCTGCGCAACGACCTTCAGCATGAATCATTAGAAACAGTCCTCACCTGCTTCGATCTCTCTCCCTCGAGTCTGTAAAGTGCCTTTATTCGTTGTATTCGAACGCAAACGAATAGTCGACAATTCCGAATAGTGAATTCTCAAATCGAACGAAATGAATAGCGAGGATTGCTTGATTCGTATTCGAAGTTTCGAATATTCGCGCACCCCTATATACGGCACGGCAACAAAATAAAAGATGTATATCAACGTAATAGAAAAAGCACATTTCCTACACCTGCGCAATTGGGGCATCGCTGATGTGCATAACCATAGAGCTGAGAATTGTTCGCAGGCCACCAGCGTTATTGTTGAAGATGCAAGTTTCCGTATGAGTGTAACAATAAAGCACAGTGCTTTGAACTTGCCGCATACTGCGAAGTTAATACAAGCAGATCACTGCGAATATATTATAGCAGCATGAGCCACTCAAGACACGTCCTTGTGAATGCTATCGTGTACGAGTAAAAGGGCTTCTATGTATGGCTACGCAGCGCTATAGCACCTCAGGCGCCTTCTGACATCTAACATGAAAACAATACCGACTAAGGTGTTTGACTTGGTAACAAGGAATAAATATAAAATAGTATTCCAACGTCGCCGATTTCTGGAAGAGATATTTTAATTGCCCTTCAGGCAAGTTCTTTCGATTTACCTGTCGACCACGCAACCAACGTTTTCTCTTTCTTTTTTTTCCCCGAGAACTCGAACATCACCTTAACGGCGGGTGCAATCCTCACCGTGTATCTTGTGGTGGACACTGCATTTTTATTTCTTACGTTCTCAAAAAGAAAGAAAAAGTGTCGCAAGTCTTTGCTAATTTGCTGACAGGAAAAGATTATGCTTCGTCTTTTGTAAGAATATTCTATCTTCAGCCACGAACACCTTGTGTACTCCATACCAAGTTGTAGCCTACGTATGATTTCATCAGAGAGGCCATCCTTCGGCAAACACATTAAATGAACCGCGTAGTTCATTGTTTCCTAACAATAAGATACTTAGTAGAGTAGCTCCAAAGCTACACTTTAAGCATACATACATATATATAGGCTACATGGAGTTTTCAGCACTACTAACAACGCTTCGCTGTATGCTCATGGCTTGGTGGTACATGAGGTAAACAATGTGATATCCTTTTTTTTATTCGTTTTTGCGCACCCCGTCGTTAATAATGCTTACGCACCGCGAGACTCACACTCACAAGGGCACTCACCATCCCGGCCCTGAGAAAGTGGATGTCCAGCGAAGGTGTTGCAAAACCACGACTACAACTGCTCAGCGGGGTATGCAGTGCTTTGTTGTGGCGAAAGCCTTAGTTGGCTCATGGATCGAAAACTTGGTCGTCCGGAAAATTCAATGGCACAAAAGGAGGGGGTCGAACCCTCGATCTTTGGTGGCAGTCGAACCCCCTACCTTTTATGTTAATTAAGGCGAAGTTAATTAAGGCACAATTGCTTAAGGTATGGCTAATTAAGACACTCTCACCTTTGGTGCGGTGAAAACAAGTAATAGGAAGAAACAACGCATTTGAATGCGAATGTGAAATATTTAATGAATGTCTCGTGAGCACGCAGGCTTTCGCTTTCATCCTCTTTAGCATATGCTAAGGTGGCTCAACTTTTAATGGTTCGGATGCTTGTTTTGAGCTTGTTCTTTATTGAAAAGTATGCTGTTCTGTGTGTTGTATGGTTGATTTCAATGAATGAAATAAATATTGTGAAATAAATATTGCTTTTGTTATTGCTCTGTCATCTTTTAATTTTTGATTGTGTTGTATGTCTCATGCAATGTAATTTTTTTTTGCATGTACGTGCTGTTATGATTTCTGTTTTCATGCCCCTCCTGCTTGGGTCAATCTGGCCTGCAGTATTGTGAAATAAATAAATAAATAAATAAATAAATAAATAAATAAATAAATAAATAAATAAATAAATAAATAAATGTACGTACTGTTCCCTTCACTTTGCCGAGCGCTTGTAGCATCTGCCTTACAAGGGTATGAGCCACTGCTTATGAGGGTATGAGTCATAACATTTTGCCTGCTTACGGGGGTATGAGCCAGTTAATTTTACAGTGAAGCTGTATATGGCTAGGGTTCCATGTATTTTTGTTCTCCGACACAATACAGGGCCACCTGCCCTTGGTGCGGTGCCACACATACACTCTACCACATCACCTGGGAGTGCGAACGCAACAAAGCATTCCACAAACACGAACACCCGAGTGCGGAGCAATGGGAGAGTCGGCTCACCAGCAGCGAGATCACGGCCCAAAGGGCCCTAATGCAGCACGACTCAGTGCAGCCTTGGAATAGGGGCCCACCCTTGCTGAAGAGAAGTCTCAAGTCGCCAGCGCCAAGAAGATGAAGATGACGGAGACCTTGTAACCGGGAAACTCTTAAAAGACTCAATAAAAGTTTTCACTCACTCACTCTCCGTGAATAGTGCAGACATTCTGAGAGCTTCGGCCACGCTCAACACTGTGGACAGTCGCACGGCGGAAGAGGCTGCTATTGCCCTAGCCATCGTACACGCTTCAACCATGCCGGCGCCGGATGGGCCTATCACAGCGGTCACTGATTCTCAGACCGCCTGCAGGACTTTGGCACAAGGGAGGGTGGCACCCTACACACACCGCATCCTTACATCATTACACCCCACAGCGTTACACAGGTTGCGTATCGTCTGGACACCTGGACACGCCTCTCTCCATGGTAATGAACGCGCTAATGCGGTAGCCCGAGAGCTCGCTAACCGGGCGCCATTGGAAGAGCTGTCCAACCCAGACGACGCACCGACAGAACCACTGAACTAGACTGAAACTCTACAATATTACAGAGATACCAGGAGACACTTCCCTCCACCACATAATTCCCTTAATCGAAAAGATGCCGTCGCGTGGCGACAGCTTCAAACTAATTCATTTCCCTGCCTCTTTTATCTTCACCTCTTCCACCCCACACAATATCCCTCATACTGTTCCTATTGGGGAGCAAAGCCCACAGTATATCATTGCACCTGGGAGTGCCCCCACCCTCCGGGCTACTCCCCTATTCCTTCATCTTCCCCTTCCTCCTGGGAGACTGCGCTGACCAGCTCAGACCCGCAAGAGCAGCGACGGCTGATCCGGCGGGCACGCGGAGTGGCGCGAGTCAATGGGGCCCTGAACTAAGGGCTCCACCCTGCCAGGAAGTCGCCCAAACTTATAATATATAAATGTTCTCTCTCTCTCTCTCTCTCTCTCTCTCTCTCTCTCTCTCTCTCTCTCTCTCTCTCTCTCTCTCTCTCTCTCTCTCTCTCTCTCTCTCTCTCTCTCTCTCTCTCTCTCTATCATCGTCAATGGCTCATACCTCCGTAAGCATTCATAACCCCGTAAGGCAGAGGTTACAAACACTCAGTAAATTGAAACGAACAGGGATTAAATTCTTTCTAATCACTCATACAACATACAAAACAGCATTGTTGTCTTCAATGGCTCATACCCCCGTAAGCAAGCAAAAAATGAAATGACTCATAGTCCCGTAAGGTTCATATCTACTCACGTTGCGTGAATTGACTGCGATGACACTACCGCTGTTGTCGTTGTCGGTGATTTCAATGTGGATGTGTCGGTACCGAAAAGGAAGAGGCTTACGCGTTCCATGTTGCAGACATATCCCTTGCGATGCCACACCGATCCGGCCCAACCGACCACCCAGCGGCGTATGCGCCTCGATTTCACAACATCAAAGAATGTGATTGCAGTTGCGAGTGAAATAATGACTACCGATCAGACAACAAATGAGTTCCTACCTTTGTTCAAAATTCCGCATACCCTTTCACCCAGTGCAGGGTAGCAAACCGGACGTGCGTCTGTTTAGCCTCCCTGCCTGTCCTCTCTTGTATTTCTATCCCTCTCTCATATGTCACCTCCGTGTCGTATGCTAAACAGCTTCGCTGGTCAACCACCTTCACAGAATGGAATGGCTCATGATTTTTCATCATTCATCATTAGCACAGGAGGAGGTCCCGGAGTTACAAAAACTGTAAGGGGACCTCTTATTGGTAATTGAACAGTATAGTAATTATTACATTATGGCAACATAGCAATTACAGACATCATCTTACACTATAATGAAGCAGATAATTAAATCCAAGAAAGGTGCTTACAATAATTGAAGTTCAAGTCAAACACAAGAAAATGAAATAGATGCTGCGTATCAGTAAATAAAAATGCAGTAATTGACACATTGAGGAAAAATAGGAATGACATATTTCAAAGAACACCAGGTTAATGTAGCAGATAATTAGAAACAGAAATATGTCTACAATATGTGAAGTACAAGTCAAGTTATCCTGTGGAACAAAAAACTTCAAATTCCTAAGAAAAAATAAGACAAACAAAGGGAGCTAGAGAATAGAAGCAATACGTTAGGCAAGTACAGAAGCATCGAAAACTGCAAAATAAATTTGTATATAATATATGTTCATAGTAATGAGTCTAGTCAGTAGTGTCGTTAGTAAATATTTCTTCGTATCCCTCTTGAATGTTAATGTTGTGCGGCAGGCTTTAATATGGGGTGGTAGTTTATTCCAGTCCGTAAAAAGGGCAGTAAACATTCCATAATTAGTGTTTATTCGAGGGAGTAAAAAACTATTGCTAGAGAAAAATCTCGTATTGTTAGTGTTGGTAAGAGCAGATATAATAAATGTATCTAAAATAATTTCATGCTTTAGTGTGCGGTATATTAGTAAAACAAATTTGAGCTGCAGCATATAGCGCAATGGTAGCATATTTAAGAAAGTATAAATTAGTGCTGCATGTGACATGTAACTAGAGAAATCGATTATCCTCAAGGCTTGATTTTGTAAATATTGTAGATGTGTTATGTGCGTGGAATATGTGTTTCCCCAAATTGAGATACAGTATCGAAGTGCCAACGTATAAATGCGTAATAAAGCAAAGTTCTTACGTTTTGTTGGAAATACGGGGGCGTTAAAATTAGTACTTCTATTCCAAAAGCAATTTTTTTAGATCATGTCAGCATGCAAGTTAAACTTAAGGAGAGGGGGGGGGGGGGGGGTCAAGTTTGACGCCAAGGAACAGAACTTCATGAGCAGGGGAAAGAACATGAGTTTGTAAGATGAGCGGTGGTGCGGGCGCGATGACCCGTTTATGCGTATGAAAAAGCATAAACTGCGTTTTCGAAGGGTTGATCTGAAATTTATTACTTGTTCATCACGCAGATAAATTGTTTAGGTCCGAATTCAGTGGGTTTATTACAGTATTTATGCATTTGCTATTAGGAAATATGCTGGTGTCGTCAGTATATGGTATAGATGAAGTACTGGTTAAACAGTGAGGAAGATCACTAATGTACACGAGGAAAAGTAAAGGGCCTAAGAGCGAGCCTTGTGGGACACCCCCAGTGACTGGTTCAGTACGTGAGAGCGAACCAACGAAATCTACAGCTTGCGTTCTGTTAGTCAGATAACTACGGATGAGCGAAAGAGTTGTGCCGCGAATGCCCAGAGCTTCTAACTTGTAAGAAAGAATGTTATGACAGATGGGGCCAAATCCTTTACTGAAGTCAACGAAAACTGAGCCAACGATATATATCCGTTGCCAAGGGTGTGTTTTATTTTGTCAGTGAATGATGTTATAGATATTTCAGTCGAATAACTTTTGCGAAACCCGTGTTGCTCAGGCGAAAGAAGATTAAATTTGTGAAAGGTTGTTAAGCGGTTTACAAGTATAGTTTCGCAATGTACTAAAATATGATCGCACGCAGATTGGGTGGTATTTTTTAATTAGTTCTTTATCGCCTTTTTTTAACATACGAGTTATTTTCCGTTGTTTTAATTCGTCGGGGAAAACGTCTGTTTTAGACATGCAGTTAATAGTGTGCTTGAGTACGTCGGCGATATGAGACAATATTATTTGATTTTAGAGGGTTGTAAATTATCGAGGCCGGGCCCTATAGTTCGTAAACTAGCGATTGAATCCGACACTTCTTTGGGCGACGTAGGGTATAATTAAAATGCATAAGTGGTTTGACTGAGTACTGAATTTAATATACTGTCTGGTGAATCATCACGTGTAGGACAGAAAAAGACATTGAATTCATTTGCGATATCAGTGGCTTCCGTTGCTACCCTTGTTCCTGTATTAAGTTTGTTCAATGTGCGGTTTGGTGAATACAGGTGAATAAAGGGTCTAATGGTATCCCAGGTATTCCCAGTATTATTTTTGTGTTTAACGATCCTTTTTTTAAGGAGCAGCACTTCGCTTAATTCTCTCAAGAGTAAGTGCAAGTAAGGGTATTAGAATAAGTTATGTACCGCGGCTTTAAAGTTAGATTACTAGGTCGGCGTTCAAATTTTTTTGTGAAGATTATAACGTTTATTAATACTTTGTAAGGGGGATCCTGTTATCTAGGTGTTTCTAGGGGCTGAGAACCAGTGAGTATCCTGTGTTCGGCTCATACACTCCGAGTGCACGCTTCTAACTTTGTTATTAAATTGTTGGAAAGCCAGGATTGGGGGGAGGGGAGGGGGGTGTCTGTCATAGAAAGAATCGTGTTCCAGTTAATTAATTGTTGCAATATGATTAATGCACTTAGTGGTGTGAAAGTTAGCTCTCTCTATGTTTCTGTGGTACGGTAGGTTGATAGATCTTAATGGAACTGATGATCATGATAGACGCTTGTTTTGAGCGTGTTCTTTATTGAAACGTACGCTGTTCTGTAGGTTGTATGCGTTATTATAATGAAGGTATGCACTGCTCGTTTCACTTTGGTTAGTGCTTGCAGCCTCTGCATTACGAGGGGACTGAGCCATTGCATTCTTTGCTTGCTCAGAAGGGTATGAGCCGTTGCTGATGGTGGTAATTTTTGTTCACGGACGGACACGAAAAATGCCGCCCACCAAGAGGCTAACAGCTTCGCTGTAATGTCTCTGCGCGAAGTTTCTTGTGTGAACACAATCACATTTAAGTGTTCGAAAACTCTTTTCTCAAGGGAACCTTATTGAGCCATGCCCTGGAATTTGGGACATTGCCCCTTTGGCAATATCTGCCCTGCAAACTTTGCCGCAACGCATCACCGTAATTCAAAAGGCAGCACTTTGAAAAATTATATTACAACCTATCTTCCTATTTTCAACAAGTCTTTGTAAGGAACGTCGAGAAGGTACTTCCTTCTAATAACATACACATTTTTGATACTTAGCTGGGCATTAGTGCTGCATTATAGTGGTTTTTTTTCGTCCTGGCCAAAACACTGCTATATAGCAAGGACGAAGTTTGGATAAGCGCCCTAAATCCGTATGTTATTAGAAGCGAAGACCCCCTTGACGTTGCTATTTGAAACTTGTTGAAACTCGGCCAATCGTTTGTAACATTTTTTTTAAAATGTTACCCATTGAGTTAAGTTGTTGTGTTGGGGTGGAGTTCAACAAATTTTCGAAGGAGCGATGTCCAAAATTTCTGGGCATGCACTCGGAGCTTCTCCGGGGTCCATCATTTGCAAGGTTTTCTTTCCTCTGACTTCATTATTTACTTATCATCCGTCCTACCGGGTGACCGAACCTGGCTATAACGTGAGCCTATGACGAAGGACGAAAGGAATGGATTCATTATGCAAGAAAAGGTGAGGCGTGCAGACAGGACACAAAAGAAGAGAAGTGAACAACACGAACGCCACTTCTCTTCTCTTGTGTCCTGTCTGCACGCCTTACCTTTTCTTGCATAATGAATCCTTACCAACTAGCTCAGCTTTCTGTCATTCGAAAGGAATGGAAAATGAAAGTAATCACTACAGAATACGGTTGCTGTACACTGAGTCGAGGCTTGACATAACGCCAGGCTAACTGTCTCGTAATACGAGGAAAGAGAACCATGCATCCTCCCCTGGCAGCATTGAAGAACACTAAGTCTAAGGTAGGTGTACAGAAAACGGCGCTGAGGTTGGAGGGAGGAGGTCGAATATGGGCACCTGAGTTGCTCTTGTGTGTTATGGGTGGCATCCCTCCTCCAGTATGTGAAGGAGGGATGCCAGTGTACATCATCGCATTGTAGTCCAGAAACAACCACTCCCGCAAAAAAAAAAAAAACGCTCTCGCAATTGTGGTACAAAGTTCACCGTTCACTGCTCGCCCCCCACACTGGCGCTATCAGCTGAAGGAGGCGAAGGAGGTCACGCGACGCAAGGAGACTGGAGAAGCACCACGCATCACGAGGGGGACGTTTAAATTGCGTGGGTAAAACGAGCCATTGACGCGAAAGAACGCCGCCGCCCGTTGCTTCAGGCCGCCGTCCAGTTTTAAAACGCGAAATGTCACATGGCTGCAGTGGTACAGAGGACGAACAGTCACCGAGAACTCTGCACGAATGCAGGAGTCAGATCCACGACCGAGGATCCATCTGAAAGGCGGCTGCGGAACACATCACGCCATATACACGGTTGCCTACACCACGTAGGCCACCGCGCTTGCCATCTCCTCCCACGGTCGGTTTGACATCGGGGTACTCGAGCCATTTGTAATAGATGTTCAATTAGTCATACATGCAATCTGATCAAAAAGAAACACCTCGCTAGGTATATTTTTCTTTCGCAAGAGTCGTTTTCGGCGCACGGAGCCTTCGACGAGACATGGCGCAGCGCCACTATACTGCGTTGCCCGAAAGAAACCCGAAAGAATCGCGTATTTCGCCGCTGACCGGGACTCTCGGCTTTGCGCCAAGTGAAGCAGAAGTCCCACTCGCATAGGAAAAACGGCGCTTTCCTCCGAAGCGTTCCCGCGTCTTTCGGAAAGGCGACGTCCGCCCGTGTGCGCGCCCGTGTATATGCGCGCACAATCGCTCGCGGCGTGCCTCGGACGCATCAGCAGCCACCGCCAGCTGTGGCGGCCGCTCTGCAGGCCGCGGCTCGTGCGACGTGTCTCGCCCCGACCGGCAAAGCCGAGCGAAGCCCGTCGTCGTGGCCGATGGCCCGTTCTCGGCTTCCCCGCTGTTCTCCGCTGCGCCCCGCTGCTCCCGAGGCCCGCTGTGCGCGCAGCGGAAGGGACGCGCGGTTCCCTCGTGCCGGGGTGGCCAGCGCCCACACTTCCAACTTCTCTATTTGACTTCTTTTTTTTTAGACAAGCGATGTTTCTTCCGACACGCCATTATATTTGAAACATTACTTCGTCCTGACAGCGGCGTAGGCAGCTCTAAGCTTTTGTTTCTGGACGACAGCTCCACACGGGATTGTACGTGTGTTATTAAATAATGTATATTATTATTTAACCCACCGATATCTATCACAAGTGTGTGCAGGCACATACCTAGGATGTTTTTCAGGGGGGAGGGGGAAGGCAACCCAATGTAACCTTTCTATGCAAATGAGGGAGAGGATACCTTTATTAGTACAAATGTGAATAATGCCCACCATTCGCCATACAGACACGTAAACCCGCAAAAGAGAACTTAACTAAACTGCATCTCACAGATACCCCTGTGACATAAACCTCTCCTTTACTTGGCAAACAAAGAACCACATCAAATGAACCCGCGCATGAAATAAGCCCAAGAAGAACAGTGCCAAGAACTAGTAAACAAGTGAAAGTGCAAAATAAATATTTCTAGTAGCGTTTCTTGAATTAGCTCTGGACTGGAATAATTGTAGAGAAATATATATTTTCGGGACAATCACAGTCCTTTTGGATCTCTCGTTTACTGATCTACCAAGTTGAGAGCCAAAACCGACTCGTATTGTTGTTTGGGAAGTTGCATAACGATGCGTGGTCACCAATCCTGCACAATCGCGTAGAGCGTAGGACGCTGCGATTCTAGGCGTAGTGTGCCCACCGCGGAAGATTAGAAAAACACTCACGTTAGCACAGCAGAGAAGTGGCTACGTCAGACAGCTCGACTGATAACTGTAGAAGCGTCATTCAAAATACACTGAATTATTCTCCACTTCCGACAGCGTTTTCTACTTCCTTCTTAAATAAAAAGATATTGATCCATTAATATTCTCGCAAACAGCGGTTAAATTTGTTAATTTTCGCTTTCCCTTCCTGTTTGGCTGTTGCCTTGGTTCTCTCCCTTGGTATAGATCGCTTAATTTCTCAACTCCTTGCGACTCTTGTTTCCAGCTGCCAATTTTGCCCGAAAAGTGCTGTACAATTAGGGAAAAGCCAGGCGAGATAACGGGTGACCGTCATATTGCTTATGAGTTTATGAGTTATTGCAGGGTTTGATGATGGACGTTGTTTCGCATTATTTTATTTTCCACCTTATCTAACCCATATCGCGGGTATATGGTTCCGAGGATCTGCCAGCGTCGCTGCGAGCCGTCACTCGAGGAAATAATGAAACAAAAGGAAAAGTTAAACGCAAGTGGCGTTTTCTCCGGCCGCAGCTCGTTCCACGAGCATACAGACCAGCTGACTACGAACCGAATCCCTTTCCTGGTCTAAACAGTCTAATCAGTCTAAAAAAAGAAGGTTGAACTAACGAAGCAAGAGCGATGCGCGTGATCGTTGAATAGATTGTGACAACTGAACTCCTTTCGAGTTAATCGCGCGGGCGCCAAATTAATGAGAAAACTGGCCTTCACACCCTAGGAGATGCCGATAACTAGCGCCATCCAAAAGGAGTAAAAAAAAATTACTATTCCACTCTGTGAAGATGGAATGGCAGCGAAAGCGGACAACAGTCCAAGCTCTCAAACGAAAAGCGAAGAGCTGCATTTCCGCCGTGGGTCGGCCCGAAGATGTGCAATGCCGCACCGACCAGCGGTTGATGCGAAGCAGGCGGTAAGCACGGGGGCCGATCCCGAAGATAGTATCTTGTCTCTTATTGATCGTTTTGTACCTAAAAGAAAGGTTTCATCAAGTACTCGCTCTCCATGGTTTAATAACACGTTAAAGCGCATGTGTGACAAAATGAATCGGATATTTCGAAGCGCAAAATTAACAGCCAGAACAGACCACTGGTCTTGCTATCAAAAATTTAACCGAGAATTCTGTACTGCGCTTTCAAAAGCCTAGAAGAAATTCTTTGACAAAACTCTTCTTTTGCTACTGCGTTCCAACCCCCGTAAATTTTTGAGCATTATTGAGGGTACTAAAAGGACACACATTCAATTAATCCTATCTAATGTTCCAGTAGTTCAAAGCGAATGCTGTAATGTTCTGAACAATATGTTTGTTACTCATTTTCATAAGATCATATACCAAAAACCAACTTCTTACCAATGGATTCTATCCCTATTGTTGCAGCTGATGTCTTCATCGGCCGGTGCAGATTGTATCTCATCAAAAATACTGAAGTATACACGTGTTTATTCTTCATTGATATTGTCAAAACTTTTTGAAGAGTCATTACAGGTGTCTACACTGCCCTCTGAATGGAAGATAGGGAAGGTGATCCCTGCGCATAAATCTGGTGATGTACATTCCCCCAATAATTAGAGTCCCATATCATTAACATACATTCCGCTAAAAATACTAGAGCATATAATACACTTGCACCTCATTAAATTCCTTGAGTCCGATTCCTTCTTCAGTATCTATCAGCATGGATTCCGTAAAGCAGTCTCGTGCGAAACGCAATTGCTATGTTTTACCAACGACTTCTTTATTAACTCGGATCATGACTTTGATACTGATTGCATATATTTAGATGTTGCTAGAGCAGCTGACTCCGTCTTATACGATCTACGTATCTTCAAGCTTAATCAAATTAACATAGACCCCAATGTACTTGCATGGATTAAGAAATTTCTCACTAACCGTAGCCAGTATGTGACGGCTAATGGCTTTTGTTCACCATTTTCTGCCGTAACATCCAGTGTCCTGTAAAGGTCCGTTTTGGGCCCCCTGCTTTTCTTTATTTATATTAATAATATTTTTACCTGACTTTCTTCCTCAATTGACTGACTGTTTGCAGATGACTGTGTAGTGTACCAGAAAATTACTGACCATACCGATTATCTCAACCTGCAATGCGATCTAGATAGGGTATTTGAATGGCGCAGTAAATGGCTCATGACAGCTAATATAACTAAATGTAAAAGCTCGCAAGTTTCTCGCCACAGCACTAACCATTGGCCGCGTACTTACCTCCTCAACAATATTCCATTACCATCTGTTGACAATTATAACTACCTTAGTGTTCACATTTCTTCTAATCGTTCGTGGAATACGCACGTCGAATATGTAACTAACAACGCTAATCGCATGCTTGGTTATCTGCGTCGAAACTTTTTTGGTGCCCCATTGTCCCTGAAGTTAACACTTTACAAACCTTGGTACGTTCTAAATTAGAGTGCGCATACGCCATATGGGATCCTACTCAGACTACACTCATTCAAACTCTTGAAGCCATTCAGAGTCACGCAGCACGTTTCATCTTATCGAATTATTAACTTTATTCCGGTGTCACATCTATGGAGAAAACCTTAAACTTACCTGACCTTTCGTTGCGTCGAAAGTCATCTCGCCTTATCCTTTTTCACAAAATATATTATTGTAACAACGGTTTGAACGACGTTCTGTTTCATCCACCTTACTATATATCTTCAAGGACCGATCATCGCTTCAAGGTGGGTCTACCGTCTTGTCGCACAAAATTGTGTAATGACTCTTTTGTTCCTAGAACAAGCGTCACATGGAACCACCTTCCTTCCACAATCGCCAGCATAACTGATTACCGCGAGTTCAAGGTCGCTTTACAAAGTCCCTGGTAATATTTTTGTTGTTCTCGTTGTTAGCTGCATGTCTTGCCATTTTACCCCACTCCTTTCTGTAGTGCCTTTGGGCCCTGAAAGCATCTTTAACAAATAAACAAATAAATAGCGCAATGCCGGGCCGACGCGCGGCAAAGGTGAAGCAAACGTCAAGCTCTCGCCATACGTGGGCCCATCCTGAAGGTAAATGCAGTGCCGGGCCGACCCGCGGCGGAGGTGAAGCAGGCGTCAAGCACTCGCCATACGTGGGCCCATCCCGAAGATTCCGAAGGGGGCGTTACAGGTTCCCGAGCCCACAGGGGTATGTGCCATTGAACTTGGACCCTTTCTGAACTATCACCAGGATCGGCCCACATTATTTTTTCTGATGACGGACGCCGAAAAAACTACGGAAGTTTGTCATATATTGCCTTCGCTGTAAAAGGCGGCAAAATGTTGACCGCCGCATAGATTGATTTGTCGGCGCTTTAGAAATGTGTGAGGAGTGGTGGCGTGGGCGGGAAAGGAGTGGGGAGATGCCGCTTAATTTGGGGGAAAGGCCGGGCCCCCCCGCCCCTCCCCCCTTCCCCAGCTACGTGCCTGAGTGTGTTCAAAAATTATGGAGCATATTATTTATTCTCAAGTTGCAACATTCCTAACATCCGTCAGTTTTTTTTACCCCAACCAGCACGGCTTCCGTCAAGGTTGCTCTTTTCCCAGCTTGCTCTTTTCCTCCACGACATTCACGCCAACCTAGACCTTAATATAGCCACTGATACCTTTTTTTTTTAGATTTTGAGAAAGCATTTGAAAAAGTTCCGCATCGTCACCTGCTCTTCAAAATGTGTTAATTTAGACCCTTGTGTGCTCGCCTGGATCGGCAGTTTCTTAACCAGTCGTCTCCAATTTGTTGTAGCCAACTCCCATTCATCCACTCTTTCCCATGACCGGTTGGATGCTCCCCAAGGGGCTGTTCTAGGCCCCTACTTTTCCTAATATATATTGATGACCTACCAATTAACCTAACACATAATATGCGGTTGTTTACCGACGATTGTGTACTTTACCGATGTATAACTAACCTATCTGATGCTACCGTCCTGCAGAACGATCTCCTCAAAGTCCAAGAGTGATGCGACGCCTGGCTTACGAAACTACATGTCAACAAAACCTATTTAGTCTCTTTCCCCCGCCGACGTAACTACTCACGTCCCAATTACCTCCTTTACGGTTGTCCGATAACTCAAACCGACACTGTGGGGAGGGAAAGGGGAGGGAAAGAGATAAGTAGAAGGCAAGTAGGTTAACCAGAATAACGTCCGGTTGGCTACTCTACACCTGGGGAATGGGAAAAGGGGAAAACAAAGATAACAGGGAGAGAGAGAGAGAGGAGGGAAGGAAAGAAGGAAATTGCGGTGAGTTCACTGACATGTGTGGTCTTACAGAAATTGCATTAATAATCACAGATGGTCGCATAAACTCGTCGTCCTTAAGAAGCACAAAAGCGCCTTCACCGCTTTATGGGCCGACGGGCGATGGGGGCGGTGTTCCAGCAGCACCTGCACACTGTCAAGTGCCTAGGTATTCATAGATCCAGTGATCTATCCTGGTCCAGTCATATCACTCATATAGCGAACTCTGCCAATCGCGTCCATAGCATACTTAAGGCGTAAAATTCTTCCCTCTTCTCACCCTCTCCTCTCAAACTAATTGCTGATTAATCGCTTGTCAGATCTAAACTATAGTACGTACCCTCAATATTAGATCCTCACCAATGTAACATGTCTAATTTACTGGAATATATTCAAAATCGTGCTACATTATTCATTCTTTCAAGTTACTCTTATCGCTCTAGTATAACCCAACTAAAATCCCAACTTGAACTTAGTGTTCTTGCATCGAGCCGTAAACTTGATTGCCTTTCCCATTATCACAATTTTTTTCATAGCTTGCCACCCGATAACGTATTCGTTCGCCCAGCCCATCCTTTATCCCGTCAAACCAACGCCCAACGCCGCCTACCCCTTGCGCGCTCATACCGTAACATCTAAAAATCATTTTTTTATCCGTACTGCCCTGGACTGGAACAACCTTCCCGACCACATCGCTTCCCTAAAGGATATTCAACAGTTCAAGACTACCATCGAAATTAATTTTTTGTCGTAACTACCGTACTCCCCGCCCACCCCTCATGTAATACCACTTAAATAAGGCCTTTGAGGACCTAATAAAGAAAGAAAAAGTTATAAATAAAAAATAGATAGCAAAGGTGAGTAGCTGTGAGCTGAACTATGTCAACCGTCGAGTAAACTAAATAAACCTGAGCATTTAGTAACCTAACCTGAATTGATATTGGCGCAGGCAAATAGAGACCGAGGAATATGAGCGCCCTGTAAAAGGAAGAGGATGATGGTTTTCCAGCGGTCAGAGGTCCCTTTTGTCCATGCGCTTTAGCGTAACGACTGAGCTCTGTGGCCCAGCATTCTTCGCAGTGAGGATAGGCCAGGACATGTCCATAGCGCATGGTGGGCTGTGGCTGGCTCATCCGTGCCGCGAGTTCCGCAGGTTGGGTTCAACGACTTGTCAAGGTATTGGGCTCTGGAGGCAGGCGTGACTGCACTTCCGGTGGGCATGACGGCGGAGTGCCACGCGTTCCCAGCATGTAAGACCAGAAGGGAGGAGGCCAGGGCCTTCGGGCAGAAGCACTTGTAGACCGAACGTTCTATGCTGTCATAGCTGCAGGCGAGCATCGACAGCGTATACGTCTCCTGTCGATCGGGCTGCAACGGAAGCGGGGCAAGCTAGGCGAAAGCGCTAAAGAAATAATTTAGTTTATTAAGGGGTTGATGTCCTTGACGGCGTGTAGTTGTTGCAGGGCATGAGGATATTTAGGTAGCGTTTGTTGTTTGCAGCGTAATTTTGTAGACAACAGAGCTGGTGACAGGCGTATCTGTAGCGGTATAGTATGCAGATGGTTTTACGTATACGCCGGCTGCTTATATGTGTGCTGTTCTGTGTTGAGCCATGTCGGGCGATGACGTACTTCCGAGAAACGGAAGCCTGTGAAAACCTGGAGAAAAAAAATGGGCTCCAATCTACGCTGTGAAGATGGTTGGCCAGAGAAGCGGAAGTATCACTTGCTCCGATGAACTAATGTGACGTAGCCTTGACCGATTGAGCAGTGCACTACATGAAATCATTGGCAGATGCGTCCTGCCTATAGCCTGAGTACACGACGCCGTTGTGTGTATTGACGTTGCTGTTCCCATCGCTACTCATCGTGCTCATGCTGCTCTTCGGGAGCCCTAACTCGCGCAGCTTTCCCATAGCGTATCATATTGACCGCAAATAAAGACGGGGACAATGGAAGAGGACACAAAACCGACACGGGCGTTAACTTTCAACTGGGGACAGGGGAAGAGAACACAAAAATGAAACGGGCGGTAACTTTCAACTAAGACTCTACAAGAAATCTGCAGAAGGATATAGCACTCTGCACAAATGCAAAATTATTGCAAACTGTTGCATTTATAAGGTAACATTTTATTGAAAGTGAACCGCATCCAAAATCACAAAGCCGTTTAAAACCAGACGACGAAGTTAAGACAAATCCGTGTACTAACCATAATTGCCATACTGGCTGAACTCTCATGCTTACTGCTCCCATAGACACTGGCTCCGAATTCCCTATGGTAATTTTGTAGGAAATTCTACGGTGACACCCATTCCAACACGCCCAGGTATAATTCTAGAGACCGTCTAAAACTGACAAGTATATATAATAAGTGCAGAAGCGCTTTTAACAGCTCATTCGAAACCAAGAACAGTGTCAACAATTGGAGAATTTCACATGGCTGTCCAGAATGTCGAAAGTCACATTGTCTTGTGTCATCTTCGTTACCTCCAAAGATCGGTGGATGCGGAGTATAGTTTCATTTACAGACAATCCATGTCCCCATGTACACGATCTTGATGCGCTTTGTGCGAAAGCCATCACTGGCTTTTACTCAATTTCCACGCATCGCACCGCAAGCAGCCTCCGATACAGAGAGTGAAGTGAAATGAATAAGGAAATGTATGAAATAAAAAAGAAAGGCATTTGTAGAGGATATGAGACGCGAACGGCAAATAATGATTTCAGTGAAAAGTTTCCTTACGTGGCACAACAGTTGAACGCAGTTGAGCGGAATATAGCCAGCACCCGTGTGTGCTAAAAAGTGATACTAGTCTCTGTGCCAAATTTTAAAGAATCGATTTTTTTTAGAAAACTCGCAATTTATTGTTCAGTTCAACTCCCGGTCTTGCCTTTATTCGTACCATCAGGGGAAAGGAAGAATGGAAAACGTAAGCAGAGATCACAGTTTTACAAAAGGCAGTTTCCAGAAAGAAAAACTGTCGGTTTACAAACATAATCTTCAGCAGCCGAATTCACGAAAAAGCTCCTCTTTCGTAAGTGATATTTGCCATTGGCCAGCAGCCTTCGCTACAAATATGTCCAACGTCAATATTGGCTGGAATTTGCTCTTACGAACAAATCTAGTGAAGAACGTTTTGTGAATACGGGCCGTGCGTACAGTTGTCCAGAGCAATTGTCGCGACATGTTCTGAAAGCTGAGACGTATCTTAACTCTCGAAAAAGAAAGGATTGGTCGAGTCCGGTGATTCCTCTTGCTTTTGTTAAGATCTGCACCTTTCCCGAAAATTGCTTCAGAGGTACGGCCTCTATCGCCTTAGCGAGGTACTGCACAATAGAGCCATGTATATGTTGGCTTTTGGTACTTCGAGAGCTTTTTTCGACACGCGCGATAAATATTGAAGTGTGTACGTAAGGACTGAAACTGTAAACCAAATGAAGTTTCTTTCACATGCATGACTGAACGATGCAATACGCAATAAAGGCGATGTCATACTCTTCTACCTTGTGCCTGCGATATATGAAAGAGAAATCATTGCTCTTCTAGTGTTTCGTCTTGCGAAATGGTCCCAAACTTTCTGTTCTGCACCGACAGACTAAACTAATATTGCTTACCTGTTCGCTTTCATCAAGCATAACTGCGGTTAGCATTGGTGAAATCGCTCAACATCAGCGTTTGTGCAAAAACGAAATTCGGGAAGCGAGTAATGTAAGTAGTAGCAAGAAAATTTGAAGATACAATCAACAAATATATTAATAAATAATATTAATAAATAATAACAATGCGGAAAATTGTTAATAGTCATAAGAAGCAAGAATTATATGATGCAGTCGCATTCCGCTGTCATAGGCGTATCTGCCGGGGGCCGGAGGGATCACTGCCTCCCCCCCCCCCCCTCAGCGCAGACACTTTTGAAAGCGGGCATTGTCGGCTGCCTACTGCCAAATACAACAATACAACAGCGGAGGCCAAGTTTTCTTTTATGAATAGCGCCGTGAATGAGTAGCTCACGGCGGGTTTCAGGTAGATCTAGGGGGGAAGCGTGGTATCTGACCTGCATGAAGCTCGGGTAATCGTCATCGTCGTGTTAACAACGTGCGGCCAAACGCGTTTCGCAGAATTTAGTTCTCCTATCACGAACCGGAAAAACTGAGGGAAAATGTATAAAGTAAGTGTCTTACCGTGCTAGGAAAACTAGGGCAGTTTTGTTTTTTTGAATCAGGATGTATTTGTAACCTCGCAATCTGAAGGTAAACGTAGAATCAATGCTGTAATCATCCGTTACGTAAATATATTGTAAATATAGCGGTAAGCTAGAAGGCCTGGTAAATTCAGTGTTTATTCGTCACCTGCACGGATATTACACAAACAATGATTTACTTCATGTTAGCTCAGACTATAGAGATTCAAAACGCCTACGTTATTTGAAGTCCGCAGGCAATTCTATAGCGAGAATTTAGGGACTTTATTCACTCACTTCAGCGACAAGGTAGAAAAAATTTTGGCAACACTGCCCACGATAGTTCATATGACAGTGACAATCGGATCTCTCGATGTCAAAACTAAATTTCACTGGCGCATTTTTCAGTCTCTTTCATTGCAACGTTAATCCGCAAAACCCCTGCACACACACACACACACACACACACACACACACACACACACACACACACACACACACACACACACACACACACACACACACACACACACACACACACACACACACACACACACACACACACACACACACACACACACACACACACACACACACACACACACACACACACACACACACACACACACACAC